>NW_026521803.1:10937500-10942500 GCF_021234435.1 Artibeus jamaicensis | reverse complement strand
GTAGTCTTGTTCACACAACTTTGACAGGAGATCGGCTTAGTACTGGTGAATTTTATATGTAAGGGTGGGTGTTGTATGCTGCATCCTTGAGTGAGCTTCATAATTCACGTTCCAAACTTGTTTCTGATGAATGCATAACCCAGAAAAGGTAGCTGAGACTTTAGGGAAGATTTAAGAATAAACAAGATCCGCGCCTACTCAGGATGGCAATGGAAGTAAAGGAACTCTCCGTTTATATTTGAAATTTTTGTGTAGCCTGTCAGCTTCCTGCACATTCTCTTTCATGTCTTTCCTACTCTAAAATGCGTTTAGTAATGTCCATCAGCACAGTACCAGGGCGCTTAGGTACTAAAACGTGCTTTAAGAATGCAATTTGAAGACTGATCATCAGGTCTGTTTAGCTCAGGGGAAAGAAAAGCTAAGTGGGGATTTAGTAGAAGGAAATAATATTCCTAAAAGGAAATCAGTTTGATGCCAGTAAGCTTTTTGAAATGGAAGCTAATTTGAAAGCATAGAGGTCATGAGTGAAGTGGAGGCCTGAACTGGACTATCACATTTTAGCAATTTGAAGGGAAGTCTCGTTAAACAAGGTAGATGGAACACAGAATAGCTTGCCAAAGTCAGCAGTGGAAAGAGGCTGAGGGAGCTACATGGCCTTGGAAGGTAGGGGCTGCTCGGGTAGAGCCACAAGCAGCATTTTAGGGCCTTCCTTTAGGAGGAAGCGTGAGAACTGTGTTTGCTGTGTGCCCGTTTTAATTTCAGGCCTTCACAAGGATGTGGTTTCCCCCTCAAACTTTAAATGTTCTAGCCAGTCTACATCATCACCCTGTAAATTTGGATTTTAATACCAAGAGGCAACAAATAATCTTTCCTAAGAAATCCAATAATACATGTACCCTTCGCCTCGCCCTCCACCCCCTCCCCGCCCCAGAAAAGAACGGCAGGAGTCTTATGACGTGGTATATGTCAACCTTTATACTGCAGTACTTGAGGAGAAATAAAGAACATAACACTTTTTATTGCAGGGAGACAAATTATAGTTTTTGTTTCATGTGGAAAGTTTAGGGGTGGCAGCTTGACAGTAAATTCCATCAAAACCTACGCTGCCAGGATGCCAACATTGTTCTTCATTCATTTTAGCATAAGGTTTAATTATTTGCTGATTTTTAATACCAGTCAGTCATTCTTAGCATCATTGAATTAACTCTGAACCCTGTATCAGTAAATAGCCTTATGTTATCCCATTTTATTATAACAGTACAATACAGATTCAAATTGCATCTGTTAAGATTATATTGTATATTTAGATTTCAGGAGGCAGGAACACAATATTCTCATGAATATAATGGTTGCAGCCAATAACCTGTAACCAATTGCATACTTTTTCTATTGCAAAGTCTGAACTATGAGGATTGTGTTTTAGAAAAGTTTCTAAATATGTCACCACTAATCTAATCTCTATAGTGGCTTTGTAACCAGTTAAGACCAAAAATCATTACTTTACTTGCTCTGATTTTAATCACAACACATATTTGATATTTCGTAACTTTCTTTTGTTCCATCGGCACGTGCGTTATAAAGTGTACATTAATAAATAGAGGCATAATGAATGTGACTAATTGACTTTGGCAGTCAAAGACTGGCACACGTTTTATACAACAGGGAATCCATTCAAAGAAGCTTAACTGCTATTGAGAGCAAGTCTTCGATGCAGTAATGGTTTCTAATTTGAATTCTGTGCGAGGTGTGCAGAGTGCAGTTATTTGTAGTAACTCACTGCTTTGTGTGTGTGTTTTGTTTTGTTGGTAACACTCATTCATCTAATTTTTATTTCCTTAAATAAAACTGTATGTTGTGGTATATATATGAGGATTAATTCTGCAGCACAGTTATGTGTGCAGTTTGTATGAGTTGCCCATTTGTCAAAACCAGAGATACAGACTATGAACAAGATGCCATAGCCTTTCACTCTTCCAGTTTTGGGTCCAATCTAGTTATATTTTCTCACCCCTGGTTTTGTAGTATTGAATTCAGATTCCCCCCACCCACCCTGAGATATTCACTGAAAGCAACTGATTTATTTGGAGACAAAGCAACTTTATTAATTTGTAAACACAAATGCCAAAATGCAGCCTCTAGTAGATGTTAGCAAAAAATAAATTAATCCCTTGAAACTCCAAGGGAAAAAGTAGGCCTGAATTGTATGATCAGTCTTTCCTTTAAAAATGTGAATGGCCTTCAAAACTAATTTTACCTCTTTTCTAAAATCTTTAAACACTAAATTATATTACATGGCTGTGCTATACTGTTCTTAACATCCCCCATCTCTTTTGTACCTACTAATTATGCTTCTTAATCCCTGTACTTTCCCCCCATTCTCCCCCTTCTCCCCCTGTAGCTGATAACCCGCCTTGTGATCTCCATTCTGTGATTCTGTTCCTGTTCTAGTTGTTTGCTTAGTTTGTTTTAGATAAGTTGTTGATTATTGTGAATTTGTTGCCATTTTAATGTTCATAGTTTTTATCTTCTTTTTCTTAAATAAGTCCCTTTAACATTTCATGTAATAATGGCGTGATGACAATGAACTCCTTTAGCTTTACCTTATCTGGGAAGCATGTTATCTGCCCTTCCATTCTAAATGATAGCTTTGCTGGATAGAGAAATCTTGGTTATAGGTCCTTGCTTTTCATCACTTTGAATACTTCTTGCCAGTCTCTTCTTGCCTGCAAAGTTTCTTTTGAGAAATCAGCTGATAGTCTTATGGTAACTCTTTTGTAGGTAACTCTCTGCATTTATCTTGCCTCTTTTAAAACTCTTTACCTTTAACCTTTGGTATTTTAATGACCTGTCTGGGTTTGCTTCTTTGGGTCCAACTTGTTTGGGACTCCCATTGCTTCCTAGACTTGTATGTCTATTTCCTTCACCAAATTAGGAAAGTTTTATTTCATTATTTTTTAAATAAGTTTTCAGTTTCTTGCTCCTCCTCTTCTCCTTCCAGCACCCCTATGATTCAGATGTTGGTATGTTTGGAGATGTCCCAGAGGCTTCTTATACTATCCTCATTTTCTTGAATTCTTATTTCTTCTTGCTGATTTGATTGAATGCTTATTTATTCCTTATGTTCCAAATCATTTATTTGAATCCTGACTTCCTCCCCTTCCTTCTTGATTCCCTATAGATTTTTCTTTATGTCATTTAGTATAACCTTCATTTATTCCTTTATGTTGTTGTCATACTTAATGAGTTCTTTGAACATCCTGATCACCAGTGTTTCGAACTCTGCATCTGATGGGTTTGTTACCTCCGTTTCGTTTAGTTCCTTTTCTGCGGTTTTGTTCTATTCTTTCATTTGGGTCATATTTTTTTCTCCTCAGTTTGGCAGCCTCCTTGCATTTATTTCTGTGTAGGTAGAGCTGCTTTGACTTCCGGTCTTAGTAACATGGCCTATTGTAGAGGAGGCACCTGTAAATTCTGTGGGGAAGAGTCTTAGGTAATCGCCAAGGCAGGGCAACCTGCTTTACCACTTGTGCCTCTGTGTTGGGGGAGGGTTCGGAGAGGGTACAGTGCTGCTGCCTGGCTTCTGGAGGTTTGCCTGGCACTCATCCCGTGTGACTGGAGCCTTTTCAGGTATTGTCCTGGTGCTGAATTCCAGAGGGGCTGGATTTGCCTATGTGTTGAATTTGTGCAAGCCCTTTAAACAGTCTTCTACAAAGCCAGCAGTTTCTTCCACCACCCCAAGCCCCACCGTTTTGTACAGCCAGAAGTTATGGGAAAGCATCTTCCTGGTGCTGGAACCCTGGCCTATGTGGTTTGGCCTGGAGCTGGGATCTCTCACTCCCAAGGTATCCGTCCCAATTTTTATCCACCACGGGGGAATGTGGGAGTGCCTGTTTTGCCACAGCTGCTGCCTCTGCACCACATTGCATCACCACATTCTCTGCCCATCCCCATGTCTTTGTCTTTCCTATTCATCAGGGTGAATGTAGCTTCTTTAAATCCTTGGTTGTTGGACTCCCATACAGCTCGATTTTCTGAGAGTTCTGGGTGCGATGTGTTTTGAGATCTAGTTGTAATTCTTTCTGTGTTTGAGTGAGGAGGCAAAGCATGTTTACCTACGCCTCCATCCTGACCCAAAGTCAAAGTCTCACCACTCTCGCTGAATGCTTGGATGTACTGGAGCCAGCTGTGCTTTAATAGTGGACATGAGATCAAATTGGGTGTCACTGAAGCATCAATCAACCAAGTGTCATTACAGGTAGTTAACAACTCATGTGTTAAGCTTTGTCATATGAAACCAGAGATAGTGTGTACCAGCACGCTCATTACTTACTGCAGTCCAAACTGATTTAGAAGAGAAAAGAGTGACTGTTCTTAAGGGTTTACAAGAACTAAAATTTATTGTAAAAATAACTTTTTGCTTTGCTGTCTGGCACCACTGAAGGATGAAGATGTTGTGTTTGTCTGCAATTAGGAAAAACTCTAATGGGAAGCCAGTCATTTCCAGGCACAGTGCAATTGATTTTCCACCAATCAGAATAGGGAATGAGATACTCTAAGTCTATTATTATTAAATTATTTATGAAGTCATATTAAATCTGGTCATTAGTTCTGGCATTTCAAGTTAGTGAAGATGTTCCAATCACTGTGATGACAGGAGCTAAAAAGAGTAGTTTGGGACTTGAGCATTGAATGCCACCTTTGATTGTTGTGATTAAATAAATTTTTCTTTAAAAAAAAACACCAAAAAACCTTCTACTACCATAAAACCTTCACCTGTACCATAATTGAGGTTTTGCTGCTCTACTGACCGTGAGCTCTAGTTACCTTCTGAAATAGGAATAATGTGTATTGGGAAAGAGAACACTCCAAGTCAGTGTTTATTGTCTCATTAATGCAACAGTGGGTAGTCACATATTTAAGTTTGTTTCAGGAAAAAAGCCCTAGTAAGATGCTGAATTCTTTTATGAGTGTGATCTTGCTGATTAATACACACTGAGGGA